>NW_026901263.1:0-3322 GCF_033783945.1 Neopsephotus bourkii | reverse complement strand
TCTCAGTACCCGGTGCTCTCAGTAAGCGGTCCTCTCAGTACGCGGTGCTCTCAGTACGCGGTGTTCTCCGTGCGTGGTTCTCTCAGTACGCGGTACTCTCAGTACCCAGTGCTCTCAGTACGCAGTGCTCTCAGTACCCAGTGCTCTCAGTACCCGGTGATCTCAGTACCCGGTGCTCTCGGTACCCGGTGCTCTCTGTACCCATTGCTCTCAGTACACGGTGCTCTCAATACTTGGTACTCTTAGTACGCGGTGCTCTATTTACCTGGTGCTCTCAGTACCCGGTGTTCTCCGTGCGCGTTGCTCTCAGTACGCGGTGATCTCAGTACACGCTGCTCTCAGTAAGCAGTGCTCTCACTACGCGGTGCTCTCCTTAATCAGTGCTCTCAGTACCCGGTGTTCTCCGTGCGCGGTGCTCTCAGTACGCAGTACTCACATTACCCAGTGCTCTCCGTACACGGTGATCTCAGTACACGGTGCTCTCAGTACCCGGTGCTCTCAGTACCCATTGCTCTCAGTACCCGGTGCTCTCAGTACCCATTGTTCTCAGTACGCGGTGCTCTCAGTACACGGTGCTCTTAGCACACGGTGCTCTCAGTACCCATTCCTCTCAGTACCCGGTGCCCTCAGTACCCGCTGCTCTCTGTACCCATTGCTCTCAGTACCCGGTGCTCTCCGTACCCGGTGCTCTCTGTACGCGGTGCTCTCAGTACCCGGTGCTCTCAGTACGTGGTACTCTCAGTACCCAGTGCTCTCTGTACCAGGTACTCTCAGTACCCGGTGATCTCCGTACGCGGTACTCTCAGTACCCAGTGCACTCATTACCCAGTGCTCTCAGTCCCGGTACTCTCAGTATGCGGTGCTCTCAGTACCCACTGATCTCTGTTCCCACTGCTCTCATTACCCGGTGCTATCAGTACCCAATGCTCTCAGTACCTTGTGCTCACAGTACCCGGTGCTCTCAGTACCCGGGGCTCTCAATAACCAGTGCTCTCCGTACCCAGTGCTCTCACTACCCTGTACTCTCAGTACCCAGTGCTCTCAGTACGCGGTGCTCTCAGTACACAGTGCTCTCAGTACACGGTGCTCTCAGTACACGGTGCTCTCAGTACACAGTACTCACAGTACCCGGTTCTCTCAGTACCCATTGCTCTGAGTACCCGGTGCTCTCAGTACCCTGTGCTCTCACTACCCATTGCTCTCAGTACCCGGTGCTCTCCGTACCCGGTGCTCTCCGTACGTGGTGATCTCAGTACCCGGTGCTCTCAGTGCACAGTGCTCTCAGTACCCGGTATTCTCAGTACCCGGTACTCTCAGTACCCAGTGTTCTGAGTACCCGGTGCTCTCAGTACCCGGTACTCTCAGTACCCGGTACTCTCAGTACCCAGTGCTCTCAGTACCCGCTGCTCTTAGTACCCATTGCACTCAGTACCCGGTGCTCTCAGTACTCATTTCTCTCAGTACCCGGTTCTCTCAGTACACTGTGCTCTCAGTACCCGGTGGTCTTAATAGCCATTGCTCTCAGGACCGGGTGCTCTCAGTACGCGGTGCTCTCAGTACCCAGTGCTCTCAGTACCCGGTGCACTCCGTACGCGGTGCTCTCCTTACCCGCGTCCTCAGTACCCGGTGCACTCCGTACACGCTGTACTCCGTACACGGTGTTCTCAGAATGCTGTTCTCTCAGTGTCCAGTGCTCTCAGTACGCGGTGCTCTCAGTACGCGGTACTCTCAGTACCCAGTGCTCTCAGTATACACTGCTCTCAGTACTCGGTGCTCTCCGTACCCGGTGCTCTCCGTACGTGGTGATCTCAGTACACGGTGCTCTCAGTACCCGGTGCTCTCTGTACCCGATACTCTCAGTACCCGGAGATCTCCGTACGCGGTGCTCTCCTTACCCGGTGCTCTCCTTACCCGGTGCTCTCAGTACGCGGTCCTCTCAGTACGCGGTACTCTCAGTACCCGGTGGTCTCAGTACGCAGTGCTCTCAGTAAGCGGTGCTCTCAGTCCCCGGTGCTCTTGGTACCCGTTGATCTCAGTCTCCGGTGTTCTTAGTAGCCCTTGCTCTCAGTACCCGGTGATCTCAGTACACGGTGTTCTCAGTAACCGGTGCTCTCAGCACGCGGTGGTGTCCTCACCCAGTGATCTCAGTACCCGGTGCTCTCAGTACCCGGTACTCTCAGTACCTAGTGCTCTCAGTACCCGCTGCTCTCAGTACCCGGTGCTCTCATTACACAGTGGTCTCAGTACGGCGTGCTCTCTGTAAGCGGTGCTCTCAGTCCCCGGTGCTCTTGGTACCCCTTGATCTCAGTCTCCAGTGCTCTTAGTAGCCCTTGCTCTCAGTACCCGGTGATCTCAGTAGACGGTGCTCTCAGTACCCAGTGCTCTCAGTACGCGGTGCTCTAAGTAACCAGTTCTCAGTACACGGTGCTCTCAGCACACAGTGCTCTCAGTGCCCGGTGCTCTTAGTACCCCTTGATCTCAGTCCCCGGTGCTCTTAGTACCCCTTGCTCTCAGTACCCGGTGCTCTTAGTACCCCTTGCTCTCAGTAGCCGGTGATCTCAGTACGCGGTGCTCTCCGTACGCGGTACTCTCAGTAACCAGTGCTCTCAGTACAATCTTTTCTCAGTACTAGGTGCTCTCAGTACCCAGTGCTCTCAGTACCCGGCGCTCTCAGTACCCAGTTCTCTCAGTACAATCTCCTCTAAGTACAAGGTGCTCTCAGTACCCAGTGCTCTCAGTAGCCGGTGCTCTCAGTACCCCATGCTCTCAGTACAGATTGCTCTCAGTACCCGGTGCTGTCCTTACCCGGTGCTCTCAGTACCCAGTGCTCTCACTACCCTGTACTCTCAGTACCCAGTGCTCTCAGTATGCAGTGCTCTCAGTACGCGGTGCTCTCAGTACACAGTGCTCTCAGTACACGGTACTCTCAGTACACGGTGCTCTCAGTACACAGTGCTCACAGTGCCCGGTTCTCTCAGTACCCATTGCTCTGAGTACCCGGTGCTCTCCGTACCCGGTGCTGTCCGTACGCGGTGATCTCAGTACACGGTGCTCTCAGTACCCGGTGCTCTTAGTACACATTGCTCTCACTACCCGGTGATCTCAGTACCCAGTGCTCTCAGTACCCGGTGCTCTCAGTACCCGTTGCTCTCCGTACACGGTGCTCTCAGTACCCGTTGCTCTCAGTACCCAGCGCTCTCAGTACCCGGTATTCTCAGTACCCGGTGCTCTCTGTACAGGGTGCTCTCAATACCCGGTGCTCTCAGTACGCGGTACTCTCAGTACCCGGTGCTCTCTGTACCCTGTACTCTCAGTACCCTGT
>NW_026901262.1:0-3325 GCF_033783945.1 Neopsephotus bourkii | reverse complement strand
GGTTGGAACTGGATGAGCTTTAAGGTCCCTTGAACACAAACCAGTCTGGGATTCTACGAGTCAATGAAAACAAACCCAAACCACTCATGTAAAACACGGCACTGTAAAGACACACTCAACACTTCAAAGATTCTTACTCTGTTCCCTGCTAATGATAAACAGCTAAACAATCTTTTGCCATATGATATAACCCTTCTTTAAAGATGGTTTTATCCAAAGTTGGAGAGATTTTTCATTTCCCTCCAGTAAGAGGATGAATGATCTGCATCTATGATCTTCAGTGTTCATGTCAGAGCAAAAAACCTGGACTACACAGAGAAGGACAGAGCACGCAGAGCAGCAAACACAGTCTGCAGTGGTGCCTTGGCTGCTTTTCTGCCTGCAAACCTGTTTGTCTACGAGGACAAATGCAACCCAAGAGTTTGAAATTAACTGTAAGAGAATACAGGGCATAGAGTTACATCACGGATGTAAAAATGCTATCACGGATTGCGCTTACATGAATGCAGAAATTTCTCCCAGAAAAGTAACTGAGGCAACTGTTTCAAATGCAGAGCCTTCATATCCATCTAACTTACAATTTATCTGACTTAAAGTGTATTTACCAGTAGAAATATCTTGGTAAACCGATTAAATTCAGAGGCTACTAAATAACTTTAATTCACTTTAAGAATTTGCATATTTATTGAATCCCAGACTGGTTTGGGTTCAAAGAGACCTTAAGATCACTCGGTTCCAACCCCCTGCAACAGGCATGGACACCTTCCACTAGAGCAGTTTGCTCCAAGCCCCGTCCAACCTGGCCTTGAATGCTGCCAAGGATGGAGCATTCACAACTTCCTTGGGCAACTCCAGTATTACCACCAACTCCCATGCCGATTTTCATTCCTGAAGACCAAACTACAATAACCCAACACAGAAAATGTGGTGCAAGGACTATGAATGCATTCAGTTGACTTAGACCGGATTTGTGAGATAGTCTTATGAACCTTTCCAAGAGGCAGAAGCAGTCAAAAAGTCCACAGATAAGTGTCTGATGCAAAGCTGATCTACTTTATGAGGACCCTGCAGTTACAGTTATACCAGGGGGTGAGAAAACAAGGTACTGGCAAAGGCTCCTGGCAGACAGCGTGCATGACAACGGAAGAGTGACTAAATCTCCTACTCACATAACTTCAGAACAACAGAAACCCTCTTTGAAAACGTGTCTGTGGCCATGGATCAGCTCTGCACACTGATACAAGGTATTTTCAGGGTCCAGCCAGTCTGCAGTAAGAAGACAACTCTGAAAAGCCACAAGTTCACAATTCCCTCTGGACAGCCTTTGCTCTGGGTGCATGCGTGCATTGAGGTATTTTAGTTTTCATTCTGGATGTCATGCACAGCTTTGCTCTGATCCTATTTCCCTGTATTTATACTATTGACCATTCTTTTTACTCAGAATAAACTCCTAAGAAATTAACTTCTTCATATTTTAAGTTCACAATTTCTCAAGATCCTTTTGAATCCAATTTATTCTTCCTATCCTGCAACCTCTCGAGAGCTGCTGTCACCCACAGGTTTCACTAGTACACTCCCAATTCCAACATGCAGGTTACTAAGCAACTTGCTAACCAGCCTGGCACCCACTTTACAGCAGTTCTGATCACGCTAAACTTTCCAGCCAGAAGTATCTTAGGGCCCCACACCAGAAGTGCTTCCAAAAGCAATACAGGGAAATTTTCACCTAGCTGCAATGTTTTCTAGTTGTTTTGCAGCAGGTAGCAGCAATTGGTTCAATACTGCTCAGTCATCTTGACTGGTTTTGAACAAATTAGACAAGCCAAAGGACTGAGGTCTTTCAATTCCCATTCAGCCAGGTTGAAATTAAATCAATAGTCCACTCCATTATTCACTCTTTTAAAGTAATTCCTCAGTTTCAACCTGGCATGTACTGAGGTGAGGCTTACATCATACCACAAAAAGCCAACTTCTCCTAGCTCCTAGAAGGTGGTCTAGCAGGCATCACAGCCCATATTGCCCTGACTTCCTCCCCTCATACTTGTGTACACATGCCAGCACCCAAAGCAGACCCCCAGCCCTGAAAATACTTCTCAAGTTGGCAAAAATAAATACTTGCATCTCTTTCTCTTTGGAAACGTACACTGATATAGATCTACACCATTTGGCCTGTGATCACAACTTGTAACTGGCAAGAACTCCCACTGTTATTACTTTTGGGGATCACTACTACTCACATGGTGCCAGACGGTGTATTGCACCTCTGCTGAGGAGGTGTAGGAGCACTGCCTGCTGGCAGCATGGCCTTCTCTTTACTTTATTCAAATAGAGACACAGATAATATTACCGCTCCGAAGGGAAAGCAGGTGGGCATATGTAGCTCCATTACAGCTGAGGCCTTCAAAGAACAATATTCCTTTCTTAATGAAGCCTGCTACATTAAATCCCCACTCCTGAAGAGAAAAAAAAGCAAAGGATGTCTTAATATATGCCCAAGCATTAACCAAAGCTTGGTGGGAATGGAAAGCTGCTCTTGAAGACTTCAAGCAAACACTAATGTTGTAACTATGGAGAGGAGTATCTCATACTGATAACTGTGTGAACAGCACTAAACTGAGTTGGGGTCCTCAAATCCTACATTTAAAATTAAACAGGAATGAATTAGGAGGGGGAAAAAAACCACATTAGACTGGTAAATGAAAGATTCCTGCCTTCATAAATAAATATCTATTAAACCAAGATTATTTAGACATGCAAAAGCTGCTAGAAAAGATAATAAGCATTTCACCCTAACTTCACTGCAGAAAGTAACAGATTAATTCTGCATCTAACAACAGATACCACATTCTGCTGCTATCTTATATCAAGATACAGCTGTGATAAACAGAATTAACTGCCCAAACCACATCATTTTGCAAATAGCCTTAAAAATAAAGTCACAGGAAGAACAAGGCAGCCTGCAAGCATGGGGCAAGCCAGCAAAATCCACAAACACTTACATGGTTCATACAAATCACTATATCCACTTACATCTGCACCCCTCCACAGGCTCAGGTTAACAACTCTCCTACATTTCAACACACTTCCTTTTGGCTCTCTTCTCCTACCCTCATGCATTTCTAAAACCTACCCTTACGCCACTTACTTTGGTTTTCCCTCTCTCAGACTCCTTCCATAGTTTATCCCATGAGATCTCTGAAGGACAAAGTTGTTTACCTGTTTGCCCACTCATCTCCTCTTTCCTGAAGACTTTCTCGGCAGCCCTTCCACGAACCACCCTGCCTAAGCCTATCCCAATTACCCACTCAGTGACTGATCTCTTATG
>NW_026901261.1:0-3284 GCF_033783945.1 Neopsephotus bourkii | reverse complement strand
TCTTGATACATCTGAGTAGAATTTGGCTGCTGACAGAGAAATTACTTGTGTAAATACTAGAGAATCATACTTTCTTGTAACCTTGGCTGCTCCTGGTGAGTATCTCTCTCTACACTCCCTCCCCCATTCTCCTCTTCCAGCACAGCCATCTATCTATCCAGCTCCTGCTTTTTGTATTGAAAACAGACGAGGGCAAAGTTA
The DNA here is from genome assembly GCF_033783945.1 of Neopsephotus bourkii. Lineage (NCBI taxonomy): Eukaryota > Metazoa > Chordata > Aves > Psittaciformes > Psittacidae > Neopsephotus > Neopsephotus bourkii. The sequence continues at coordinate 3,083 of NW_026901261.1, read as the reverse complement.
AAAACACCAAGAACTGGTACTTGGCAGCAAAAGAAACAGCGTGCCAGTCTTCTCATCAGGCTTTATTTTCTAACCTCTCACACAACACCAGCATCGAGGAACCAGCAAAGAACAGAACATCACTGACACACATAGGCTGGGGTCATGGAGCAGACTGCCCCAGCTGACTGGCCCACACCAGTCCAGCAAGACATCTGCAGAACCTCTCCTAGTGTTGCAACCATGTCCTGTCACATGGGAGACAGGCAAGAAAAGTGGCCCTTCAAAGACAGAAATGAAAAAAAACCAACAACCCATGTTATCAGAGTTTCTGGACTCTCAGTACTGTAAGTTATTATATACAATGTAATTCAGAGCAAATTCAGGGAATTTCACACTATAAAATCACACAGGGCACCACCTTCTTCAAAAGGAAAAAAAAAATATTAAAGAGGTTGTTTTGGGTTTTTTTCTCCAGATCTTTAAAAACACCCACTATGCTGTCCTTCCATCTCTCAAGTCCAAACTGATGAGAGGTCAAGGGTGGGGGGTGGGGGTGGGTGATGGGGACTGGGACTACAGTTTTTATCAGTCCTTTTTAATGATGTAAAGCAGTTGTTCAGAGCATTGTGGAATTAAAGCGTGAGTTTACCACCTGCCATTAAAATAAGAGAAAACACCTTATGCTATTAGAAAAGGGTAACGTAACAAGCGCAGGTAACTCACTCTCAAGTGTTCTGCTGTGCAGTGGTTCACAAGTGATCAAAACCATGTTTGTGACTAGCCCAGAGCTGAGTGTTCTTCTTTCTGCACCACAGACAGTTATCAGATTCAGAGGCTGTTAAAACACAGCTCCAGCTTTTTTTCAATATGCTGTGCATTATTTAGGTCTAAAATAAAACTACTTCAACAGCAGACAGCATTATCTTTTAATGAACAGACTTCCTCATATTAGTTATCTGTTTTTATAGAAAAGGAAACAATCTGACCTTCAAATATAAAGAAACATAAGTCATTGAGAAAACTATTAATAATCTTGTTTTGATAAAATGGATGGGTCTTCCACATAAGGAATAAAGTTAAAAGTACCACAAATATTGATGAAAAAAAAATTACCTATAGATCATTGTCAAAAAATAAGTTTATGTTCTTTTTTTGCCCTTTTTTTTTTTTCTGACACTCATTGCTTATTTTCTTCATTTTAGTAAAGACATTAAAATTCATACTATACACTTAACAAGACATAATGGATAAATAACGGGATGAAATAAGGAAACTGAGCATTTTAAATTGTCTCAGCATGTCTTTGGGTTTTCTTATTCTTGCCATTGCAACTTTTTGAATGCTAAAAATTTTTGATTGTTTATGTATTCTGAATATCAGATATGTAACCTATTCCTAGAACAACATCTATTTTGAGATAGATCTGCTTTGAAATTGATAGAGATTAAAATACAATTATTAAGCTAACACGAGCTAATACACCTCTATAGATGAGGTAGATCATGCATTTATCTTGTTCTAACCCAATTATTCTATACACTGAACTGTCTCCTATGGATAAAATGACACAAAATTTCCATCTGACATTAGGCTTGTGTTTATGCTGAATAAAGTGTTGACGGTTCAGGGATGTTTTAATTACTGTTGAGTGGCACTTAAGCAGAGTCAAAGCCTTTTTCTGCTCCCTGCCCCACCAGCGAGGAGGCTGGGCATGCACAAGAAATTGGGAGGGGACACAGATAGGACAGCAAATCCCAATTGACCAAGGGGATATTGCAGACCATATGGTGGGTGTCATGCTCATAAAGCTGGGAAAGAAGAAAGGGGGGACATTTGGAGTGATGGCATTTATCTTCCCAAGTAACCATTATGTGTGATGGAGCCCTGCTTTTCTGCAGATAGCTGAACACCTGCCTGACAATGGGAAGTGGTGAATGAATTCCTTGGTTTGCTTTGCTTGTGCATGCAGCTTTTGCTTTAGTTATTAATCTGTCTTTATCTCCACACATGAGTTTTTACTCTTCCACTCTCCCAGTTTTCTCCCACACTGCCATGGGGGGTGTCAGTGAGCAGCTGTGTGGTTTGTACTTGACAGCTGGGTTTAAACTACACCACCAAGTTAAAAAAAAATAAAAATAAAAGGAATGAAATAAGGGTAGCGTAAAGTGCAAAATAGCTTTTATCCCATTATCAGCCAGAGGTAGAGAACAGTACCTGGCAGAACTAAAAAAAAAAAAACTGTTACAAAGATGCATCCTTGATTTCTCCAAGGCTATTACTGTCACCAATATGGGATGTAGTCACTCTGTGTGTTCTTCCCCAAAGTGAACAAATTCATTGGATTAAATAATTCGTTTCAAATCAAGAATACATTTGCTATATAATGACCCAGTTTAGGGCCTCACTCCCTGGGAGGCAGCTTTGCAGAAAAGGGCCTGATGGCATTAAGGTGGGCATGAGCCCATGGTGTGCCTTGGAAACAAAGGACAATAGCCTTCCATGCTGTACTAAAAGTTACCTAGAGTTATTGGTTTTCCCCTTTAATCAGCACTTGCTAGGATATATAGAATCATAGAACGGTTTGGGTTGGAAATGACCTTAAAGATCATCTAGTTCCAATCCCCATGTTACAGGCAGGAACATGTTCCACTAGACCAGATTGCTCAGAGCCCTGTTCAACTGGCCTTGAACACCAAGGATAGGGCAGCCACCTCTCTAGGCAGCCTGTTCCAGTGCCTCAACACCCTCATAGTAAAGAGCTTCTGCCTAATGTCTAATCTAGATCTCCCCTCTTTCAGATCAAAATAATTACTCCTCATCCTATCACTACATTCTCTGAAAAAGAATCCTTCCCTGTCTTTCCTTTAGGCCCTGTTTAAGTACTGGAAGACTGCTATAGGGTCTCCTGGACCCTTCTCTTCTCTAGGCTTAACCTCCAAACTCTCTTTCTGTAAGAATGAGCAAACCAACGGACAAAAACATCCGCAAACTTAAAAATATAACTGTACTCTGAAATGTGATTCCATAAAATGACATTTTGTGATAAGATTCATCTCTTCTTGGAAGGAGTCTGACAGCAAATCTAATAGTAAAAGATGTCT
>NW_026901260.1:0-33469 GCF_033783945.1 Neopsephotus bourkii | reverse complement strand
TAGCCAACAAAGCTTCAAACAGGTTAGGAGGAGGTGCAAATGGGTTAGAAATAGTAAAAACGGCTTAAAACGAGTTAGAAATGGGCAAAACAGGGTTACAAATAGTCAAGCAAGTCTTAACAAAGATTAGAGGTATACCAAAATGGGTTAAAAATTGCAAAAAATGGCTTAAAATGTTTTAGTAATGTCAAAACTGGGTTGGAAATGGCCAAAAATGGAGACCAAAGGTTTAGACAGAGGACAAAAATGCATAGAAATGACAAAAGATTTTAGAAATAGACAATTCATGGCTTCAAACAGCTTAGAGGCAAGTAAAAATGGGTTACAAATATTTACCAATTTGTAAAAACGAAATAGAAATGGGCAAATCTAGGTTAGAAATAAATAATTAATAAATAGCAAAGAAACAGCTTAAAACTTTCTAGAAATGGTCAAAACTGGGTTAGAAATTGTCAAGACTGGGATTTAGAAATAGCCAACAACGCTTCAAACAGGTTAGAAAGAGGTGCAAATGGGTGAAAAATAGTAAAAATGGCTTAAAATGATTTAGAAATGGACAAAACAGTGTTACAAATAGTCAAGCAAGTCTTAACAAAGATTAGAGGTATGCCAAAATGGGTTAAAAATTGCCAAAAATGGCTTAAAATGTTTTAGTAATGTCAAAACTGAGTTGGAAATGGCCAAAAATGGAGTCCAAAGGTTTAGAAAGACGACAAAATTGGATAGAAATGGCAAAAAAATTTAGAAATAGCCAATTCATGGCTTCAAACAGCTTAGAGGCATGTAAAAATGGGTTACAAATATTTACCAATTTGTAAAAACAAAGTAGAAATAGGCAAATCTAGGTTAGAAATGGACAGAAATTGTTAAGAAATAGCCAGAAACGGCTTAAAACTGTCTGGAAATGGTCAAAACTGGGTTAGAAATTGTCAAGAACGGTTTTAGAAATAGCCAACAAAGCTTCAAACAGGTTAGGAGGAGGTGCAACTGGGTGAGAAATAGTAAAAATGCCTTAAAACGAGTTAGAAATGGACAAAACAGGGTTACAAATAGTCAAGCAAGTCTTAACAAAGATTAGAGGTATGCCAAAATGGGTTAAAAATTGCCAAAAATGGCTTAAAATGTTTTAGTAATGTCAAAACTGGGTTGGAAATGGCCAAAAATGGAGTCCGAACGTTTAGGCAGAGGACAAAATTGCATAGAAATGACAAAAAATTTTAGAAATAGCCAATTCATGGCTTCAAACAGCTTAGAGGCATGTAAAAATGGGTTACAAATATTTACCAATTTGTAAAAACGAAGTAGAAATGGGCAATTCTAGGTTAGAAATGGCCAGAAATTGTTTAGAAATAGCCAGAAACGGCTTAAAACTGTCTGGAAATGGTCAAAACTGGGTTAGAAATTGTCAAGACAGAGTTTAGAAATAGCCAACAATGGCTTCAAACAGGTTAGGAGGAGGTGCAAATGGGTTAGAAATAGTAAAAATGGCTTAAAACGAGTTAGAAATGGGCAAAACAGGGTTACAAATAGTCAAAGAAGTCTTAACAAAGATTAGAGGTATGCCAAAATGGGTTAAAAATTGCCAAAAATGGCTTAAAATGTTTTAGTAATGTCAAAACTGGGTTGGAAATGGCCAAAAATGGAGTCCAAAGGTTTAGAAAGACGACAAAATTGGATAGAAATGGCAAAAAAATTTAGAAATAGGCAATTCATGGCTTCAAGCAGCTTAGAGGCAAGTAAAAATGGGTTACAAATATTTACCAATTTGTAAAAACGAATTAGAAATAGGCAAATCTAGGTTAGAAATGGCCAGAAATTGTTTAGAAATAGCCAGAAACGGCTTAAAACTGTCTGGAAATGGTCAAAACTGGGTTAGAAATGGCCAAGACTGGATTTAGAAATAGCCAACAATGCTTCAAACAGGTTAGAAGGAGGTGCAAATGGGTTAGAAATAGTAAAAATGGCTTAAAACGAGTTAGAAATGGACAAAACAGGGTTACAAATAGTCAAAGAAGTCTTAACAAAGATTAGAGGTATGCCAAAATGGGTTAAAAAATGCCAAAAATGGCTTAAAATGTTTTAGTAATGTCAAAACTGGGTTGGAAATGGCCAAAAATGGAGTCCAAAGGTTTAGAAAGACGACAAAATTGGATAGAAATGGCAAAAAAATTTAGAAATAGCCAATTCATGGCTTCAAGCACCTTAGAGGCATGTAAAAATGGGTTACAAATATTTACCAGTTTGTAAAAACGAATTACAAATAGGAAAATCCAGGTTAGAAATGGCCAGAAATTGTTTAGAAATAGCCAGAAACGGCTTAAAACTGTCTGGAAATGGTCAAAACTGGGTTAGTAATTGTCAAGACAGAGTTTAGAAATAGCCAACAATGGCTTCAAACATGTTAGGAGGAGGTGCAAATGGGTTAGAAGTAGTAAAAATGGCTTAAAACGAGTTAGAAATGGACAAAACAGGGTTACAAATAGTCAAGCAAGTCTTAACAAAGATTAGAGGTATGCCAAAATGGGTTAAAAATTGCCAAAAATGGCTTAAAATGTTTTAGTAATGTCAAAACTGGGTTGGAAATGGCCAAAAATGGAGTCCAAAGGTTTAGAAAGACGACAAAATTGGATAGAAATGGCAAAAAAATTTAGAAATAGCCAATTCATGGCTTCAAGCACCTTAGAGGCATGTAAAAATGGGTTACAAATATTTACCAATTTGTAAAAACGAAGTAGAAATGGGCAATTCTAGGTTAGAAATGGCCAGAAATTGTTTAGAAATAGCCAGAAACGGCTTAAAACTGTCTGGAAATGGTCAAAACTGGGTTAGAAATTGTCAAGACAGAGTTTAGAAATAGCCAACAATGGCTTCAAACAGGTTAGGAGGAGGTGCAAATGGGTTAGAAATAGTAAAAATGGCTTAAAACGAGTTAGAAATGGGCAAAACAGGGTTACAAATAGTCAAGCAAGTCTTAACAAAGATTAGAGGTATGCCAAAATGGGTTAAAAATTGCCAAAAATGGCTTAAAATGTTTTAGTAATGTCAAAACTGGGTTGGAAATGGCCAAAAATGGAGTCCAAAGGTTTAGAAAGACGACAAAATTGGATAGAAATGGCAAAAAAAAATTAGAAATAGCCAATTCGTGGCTTCAAACAGCTTAGAGGCATGTAAAAATGGGTTACAAATATTTACCAGTTTGTAAAAACTTATTACAAATAGGCAAATCAAGGTTAGAAATGGCCAGAAATTGTTTAGAAATAGCCAGAAACGGCTTAGAACTGTCTGGAAATGGTCAAAACTGGGTTAGAAATTGTCAAGACCGGTTTTAGAAATAGCCAACAAAGCTTCAAACAGGTTAGAAGGAGGTGCAAATGGGTTAGAAATAGTAAAAATGGCTTAAAACGAGTTAGAAATGGGCAAAACAGGGTTACAAATAGTCAAAGAAGTCGTAACAAAGATTAGAGGTATGCCAAAATGGGTTAAAAATTGCCAAAAATGGCTTAAAATGTTTTAGTAATGTCAAAACTGGGTTGGAAATGGCCAAAAATGGAGTCCAAATGTTTAGAAAGACGACAAAATTGGATAGAAATGGCAAAAAAATTTAGAAATAGCCAATTCATGGCTTCAGGCACCTGAGAGGCAAGTAAAAATGGGTTACAAATATTTACCAATTTGTAAAAACGAAATAGAAATGGGCAAATCTAGGTTAGAAATGGCCAGAAATTGTTTAGAAATAGCCAGAAACGGCTTAAAACTTTCTAGAAATGGTCAAAACTGGGTTAGAAATGGCCAAGACTGGATTTAGAAATAGCCAACAGTGCTTCAAACAGGTTAGAAAGAGGTGCAAATGGGTTAGAAATAGTAAAAATGGCTTAAAACGAGTTAGAAATGGACAAAACAGGGTTACAAATAGTCAAAGAAGTCTTAACAAAGATTAGAGGTATGCCAAAATGGGTTAAAAATTGCCAAAAATGGCTTAAAATGTTTTAGTAATGTCAAAACTGGGTTGGAAATGGCCAAAAATGGAGTCCAAAGGTTTAGAAAGACGACAAAATTGGATAGAAATGGCAAAAAAATTTAGAAATAGCCAATTCATGGCTTCAAGCACCTTAGAGGCATGTAAAAATGGGTTACAAATATTTACCAATTTGTAAAAACGAAGTAGAAATGGGCAATTCTAGGTTAGAAATGGCCAGAAATTGTTTAGAAATAGCCAGAAACGGCTTAAAACTGTCTGGAAATGGTCAAAACTGGGTTAGAAATTGTCAAGACCGGTTTTAGAAATAGCCAACAATGGCTTCAAACAGGTTAGGAGGAGGTGCAAATGGGTTAGAAATAGTAAAAATGGCTTAAAACGAGTTAGAAATGGGCAAAACAGGGTTACAAATAGTCAAGCAAGTCTTAACAAAGATTAGAGGTATGCCAAAATGGGTTAAAAATTGCCAAAAATGGCTTAAAATGTTTTAGTAATGTCAAAACTGGGTTGGAAATGGCCAAAAATGGAGTCCAAAGGTTTAGAAAGACGACAAAATTGGATAGAAATGGCAAAAAAATTTAGAAATAGCCAATTCATGGCTTCAAGCACCTTAGAGGCATGTAAAAATGGGTTACAAATATTTACCAATTTGTAAAAACAAAGTAGAAATGGGCAATTCTAGGTTAGAAATGGCCAGAAATTGTTTAGAAATAGCCAGAAACGGCTTAAAACTGTCTGGAAATGGTCAAAACTGGGTTAGTAATTGTCAAGACAGAGTTTAGAAATAGCCAACAATGGCTTCAAACATGTTAGGAGGAGGTGCAAATGGGTTAGAAGTAGTAAAAATGGCTTAAAACGAGTTAGAAATGGACAAAACAGGGTTACAAATAGTCAAGCAAGTCTTAACAAAGATTAGAGGTATGCCAAAATGGGTTAAAAATTGCCAAAAATGGCTTAAAATGTTTTAGTAATGTCAAAACTGGGTTGGAAATGGCCAAAAATGGAGTCCAAAGGTTTAGAAAGACGACAAAATTGGATAGAAATGGCAAAAAAATTTAGAAATAGCCAATTCATGGCTTCAAGCACCTTAGAGGCATGTAAAAATGGGTTACAAATATTTACCAATTTGTAAAAACAAAGTAGAAATGGGCAATTCTAGGTTAGAAATGGCCAGAAATTGTTTAGAAATAGCCAGAAACGGCTTAAAACTGTCTGGAAATGGTCAAAACTGGGTTAGAAATTGTCAAGACCGGTTTTAGAAATAGCCAACAATGGCTTCAAACAGGTTAGGAGGAGGTGCAAATGGGTTAGAAATAGTAAAAATGGCTTAAAACGAGTTAGAAATGGACAAAACAGGGTTACAAATAGTCAAGCAAGTCTTAACAAAGATTAGAGGTATGCCAAAATGGGTTAAAAATTGCCAAAAATGGCTTAAAATGTTTTAGTAATGTCAAAACTGGGTTGGAAATGGCCAAAAATGGAGTCCAAAGGTTTAAGACGACAAAATTGCATAGAAATGACAAAAAATTTTAGAAATAGCCAACTCATGGCTTCAAACAGCTTAGAGGCATGTAAAAATGGGTTACAAATATTTACCAGTTTGTAAAAACGAATTACAAATAGGCAAATCTAGGTTAGAAATGGACAGAAATTGTTTAGAAATAGCCAGAAACGGCTTAAAACTGTCTGGAAATGGTCAAAACTGGGTTAGTAATTGTCAAGACAGAGTTTAGAAATAGCCAACAATGGCTTCAAACATGTTAGGAGGAGGTGCAAATGGGTTAGAAGTAGTAAAAATGGCTTAAAACGAGTTAGAAATGGACAAAACAGGGTTACAAATAATCAAAGAAGTCTTAACAAAGATTAGAGGTATGCCAAAATGGGTTAAAAATTGCCAAAAATGGCTTAAAATGTTTTAGTAATGTCAAAACTGGGTTGGAAATGGCCAAAAATGGAGTCCAAAGGTTTAGAAAGACGACAAAATTGGATAGAAATGGCAAAAAAATTTAGAAATAGCCAATTCATGGCTTCAAGCACCTTAGAGGCATGTAAAAATGGGTTACAAATATTTACCAATTTGTAAAAACGAAGTAGAAATGGGCAATTCTAGGTTAGAAATGGCCAGAAATTGTTTAGAAATAGCCAGAAACGGCTTAAAACTGTCTGGAAATGGTCAAAACTGGGTTAGAAATTGTCAAGACAGTTTAGAAATAGCCAACAATGGCTTCAAACATGTTAGGAGGAGGTGCAAATGGGTTAGAAGTAGTAAAAATGGCTTAAAACAAGTTAGAAATGGACAAAACAGGGTTACAAATAGTCAAGCAAGTCTTAACAAAGATTAGAGGTATGCCGAAATGGGTTAAAAATTGCCAAAAATGGCTTAAAATGTTTTAGTAATGTCAAAACTGGGTTGGAAATGGCCAGAAATGGAGTCCAAAGGTTTATGCAGAGGACAAAATTGGATAGAAATGGCAAAAAAAAATTAGAAATAGCCAATTCGTGGCTTCAAACAGCTTAGAGGCATGTAAAAATGGGTTACAAATATTTACCAGTTTGTAAAAACTTATTACAAATAGGCAAATCAAGGTTAGAAATGGCCAGAAATTGTTTAGAAATAGCCAGAAACGGCTTAGAACTGTCTGGAAATGGTCAAAATTGGGTTAGAAATTGTCAAGACAGAGTTTAGAAATAGCCAACAAAGCTTCAAACAGGTTAGAAGGAGGTGCAAATGGGTTAGAAATAGTAAAAATGGCTTAAAACGAGTTAGAAATGGGCAAAACAGGGTTACAAATAGTCAAAGAAGTCTTAACAAAGATTAGAGGTATGCAAAAATGGGTTAAAAATTGCCCAAAATGGCTTAAAATGTTTTAGTAATGTCAAAACTGGGTTGGAAATGGCCAAAAATGGAGACCAAAGGTTTAGACAGAGGACAAAAATGCATAGAAATGACAAAAGATTTTAGAAATAGACAATTCAAGGCTTCAAACAGCTTAGAGGCAGGTAAAAATTGGTTACAAATATTTACCAATTTGTAAAAACGAAATAGAAATGGGCAAATCTAGGTTAGAAATGGCCAGAAATTGTTTAGAAATAGCCAGAAACGGCTTAAAACTTTCTAGAAATGGTCAAAACTGGGTTAGAAATGGCCAAGACTGGATTTAGAAATAGCCAACAGTGCTTCAAACAGGTTAGAAAGAGGTGCAAATGGGTTAGAAATAGTAAAAATGGCATAAAATTAGTAAGAAATGGGCAAAAAAAAAAGACAGGTTACAAAAAGCAAAAGAAAATTAACAAGATTAGAGGTATGCCAAAATGAACTAAAAATTGCCAAAAATCCTTAAAATAATTTATGTCAAAACTGGGTTGGAAATGGCCAAAAATGGCTTTGAAAGTTTTACACAGAGGACAAAATTGGATAGAAATGGCAAAAAAGTTTAGAAATAGCCAATTCATGGCTTAAAACAGCTTAGAAGGAAGAAAAAATGGGTTGCAAATATTTACAAATTTGTAAAAACTAATTAGAAATGGGCAAATCTAGGTTAGAAATGGTCAGAAATTGTTTAGAAATAGCCAGAAACGGCTTAAAACTGTCTGGAAATGGTCAAAACTGGGTTAGAAATTGTCAAGAACGGTTTTAGAAATAGCCAACAAAGCTTCAAACAGGTTAGGAGGAGGTGCAACTGGGTGAGAAATAGTAAAAATGCCTTAAAACGAGTTAGAAATGGGCAAAACAGGGTTACAAATAGTCAAGCAAGTCTTAACAAAGATTAGAGGTATGCAAAAATGGGTTAAAAATTGCCCAAAATGGCTTAAAATGTTTTAGTAATGTCAAAACTGGGTTGGAAATGGCCAAAAATGGAGTCCAAAGGTTTAGACAGAGGACAAAATTGGATAGAAATGGCAAAAAATGTTAGAAATTGCCAATTCATGGCTTCAAACAGCTTAGAGGCAAGTAAAAATGGGTTACAAATATTTACCAGTTTACAAAAGCTAATTACAAATGGGCAAATCTAGGTTAGAAATGGTCAGAAATTATTTAGAAATAGCCAGAAATGGCTTAAAACTTTCTAGAAATGGGCAAAACTGGGTTAGAAATGACCAAGACTGGGTTTAGAAATAGACAACAATGGATTCAAACAGGTTAGGAGGAGGTAAAAATGGGTTAGAAATAGTAAAAATCGCTTAAAATGAGTTAGAAATAAGCAAAACAGGGTTACAAATAGTCAAAGAAGTGTTAACAAAGAATAGAGGTATGCCAAAATGGGTTAAAAATTGCCAAAAATGGCTTAAAATGTTTTAGTAATGTCAAAACTGGGTTGGAAATGGCCAAAAATGGAGTCCAAAGGTTTAGAAAGACGACAAAATTGGATAGAAATGGCAAAAAAATTTAGAAATAGCCAATTCATGGCTTCAAACACCTAAGAAGGAAGTAAAAATTGGTTACAAACATTTAAAAATATGTAAAAATGAATTAGAAATGGGCAAAATTAGGTTAGAAATGGTCAATAATTGTTTAGAAATAGCCAACAGAGGGACAACTTACTGCAAAGTTCTGGGTCTTGGCCTACACCTACAGAGTCTGTAGACTCCTGTAAAAAGCAGGAAAAAGATGTCTCTGCATCTGAGGGCAAAGCAACAGACAACGCAGCCACTCAAACTCCAAGCACAGCAACTACGCCAACTCCAGCGACAAGTGCAGCATCTACTCAAAACCCAACAATGGACACTGCAGCCGCTCTAACCCCAGTGACAGACACTAGCCACTCCAATTCTAGTGATAGACTACAGCGGAAACAAAGGAGCAATCCATGCCAGTAGCAGTTGCCCCTATAAGGAAGAGGAAAAGCAAATTAAAGCCAGTACTCAATGGTGCTGTGACTTCATTCAGGCCACAATAGTGTACTTATAGTCTCCACTCTCCGTTAGACTTTCACACTGGCCATATGGGGCTATTGAAGGGTAAGTGTGTCCTGCTGATCACTCTTTGGCTTTGCAGTTAACAGATTAACTTATGGATGGGAATCAGGGAGTCTCTGTTGGTGACATCATCATGAGGGGAAGGAGAAGTTTTTGAGAAAAGGAGGAAAATAATCCAACTCCTTCTGAAGGTTGGTTTTGCTGTAAAACAGAGTAAGGTCAAGGGACCTGCATAAGAAATTCAATATTTGGGAATAAAATGACAAGATCCCCACAGATGTGATCAACAAGATAGCAGCAATGTGTCCACCAACTAATAAGAAAGAAATACAAGCTTTCTTAGGTGTTGTGGGTCTCTGGATAATGCATGCTTTTGGCTTTATTCTGAGAACAGTGCTGATAATACAACACTGTTTTACTTGTTGCTAACTAATGCTTACTCTGATCAAGGACTTTTCAGGTATTTATCCCAAAACCAAGATTTCATTGACTTCTGGTCATAACTCAAGTGATGTACTCGGATGAAACCCATTTTTAAGTTGAGAAAAGTCAGAACATTCATTTGATAGAATAATGGGTTGAGATGGAAATATGGGATAATTTTAGATGTAAAGGGTAGAGTAGCTGTAACAGATAGGAATCCTTGAGTGAATTAGGATTAGGATAAAAAAGTCCCTATGGCACAGATCCTGGAAAGATAAAAAAAACCACAGCAGAATAAATTAAGCATAAGGGTGTGATAAGGATCAGGAGGTATCAGGATGAAATTATAATTCAGTCGGCTAATCTTTGCTGCAGAACTTCATGACAGTAATAACAATAAGACATTGCTACATCTTCAAAAAAAAAAGATAAATGCATAGGAAATCCTCACTTTCTTTAGTCTTGTAAATCTATTCTGGTCAGCTGTCATGACATTCAAGAAAATATGCTTTTAAATGTTATATATACTTTTTTTTCCATTTTATGTTGATTACTTAAAGAGTGTGAATTAAAAATCATTCTCAGTTACCAAGCATTCCTTTTTTCTTTATTGTCCATTAGTGTCACCAGCACAAAACCTTCCACCCCACTTCTATGACTGGCTAGAGTTAATCTCCACTTAAAATGGACATATCATTTCATAAGTTTCAGTAAAAAATGTACACCACCCACAGATGATCTCAAATATTTGTAACTACTCAGTTTTCTATAGAGCATGATGTCTTCTAAAACTGAAGCTGCCATGAATTACTTCTATTGTGTTTTGTCATTATTGTCATTATTCTGCTGTTCTCTAAAGGTGCCTTTCCCCATTTTTGTTCATGTTTAGCTATTATTAGAGTTTGTGCTGGGAAGTATATAATTTACATAATCATAAAATAAAGAATGCACATAAAGTTGTGAAGTAAACCAGTAAACGTATTTGTCCATGAAATGTTATTTCTTGACCTGGTGTAAATAAAGGTCAACTGCCATTTGAATAGCAATTATTTGTTATTTTGAAATTGTTATACTGAAAACAAATGAGGAATACTTTTTACATATTATGTGTTGAAATAGTAATCTTTTGTTCAGTTTAGCTTAAGTCTCTGTATTTTATACAACTATATTTGTCATTTAATTGTAGCAGAGATGAACAACAGATACTTGTATTCATTTTGGCAGATATAAACAAGTAAACAGAGTGGCCAGCACATACTTTCAAGTGCTACAGTCACAGGGAAAACTTTATGAAACAATTAGTTGTTCAACACAGTAGCAATGCTTAGATGTGGTTGACCTTGAAGTTTTTGAAATGTGAATTGATCTACTGGAACAAGTACAAAGCCAGCTTTGGTGTTAAATGTAAACTGTTAAAAATGGTGCTGCATAACATCTGCCTTGTAGTACTCCTTAATGAGCACTGTGAAAAATGGAAGTGCAATGATCTACCATAGTGGCTTCTAAGTGAAGGATAAACAAAGGGTGAACGATTTTCCTTTCGTGGTTTGTAACGGATGTCAGGGATGTTGTCTGGGAACCTAGGGACCAGGTTAGGAAAGCTAAGACCCAGTTAGAATTAAAATTGGCTAGGGATATTAGGGGTAACAGGAAGGGATTCTACAGGTACATAGCAAATAAAAAACAGATTAGGGAGAACGTAGGCCCCCTCAGGAAGCTCTCAGGTGAACTAGCTACACAGGATTTGGAGAAGGCTGAGGTTCTGAATGACTTCTTTGCCTCGGTCTTCTCTAGCAAAGGCTCTGACCACACCACCCAAGTCTTGGAAGGCAGACGCAGGGACTGTGAGAATGAAGACCTTGGGCCCACTGTGGGAGAGGAACTGGTTCGAGACCATCTTAAATATCTGAACGTGCAAAAATCCATGGGTCCTGATGAAATCCATCCACAGGTCCTGAAGGAGCTGGCAAATGAAGTTCCCGATGACTGGAAAAAGAGAAATATAACCCCCTGTTGCAGAATGGCTCCAAGAGCAAGGCCATGAATCCTTGGAGGCCTTGTGCGAGCAAAGCAAAGTGTAGGCCTCACATGTACATGACTTAAGCTGAAGGACACATGGTCCTTGAGCTCTGGGGAAAGTACCGAGGAACTGAGTTGCGGTTGATGTAATGAGACAGATCCTTGAAAACAGGAGCCGTATGTGGGAGGAGAATAAATGTAACCATTTAGAACTAACCAATGCTGTTATGACTAGTAGGCATAATTAACACGATGAGGATATAAGCAATGTGCAACACGAATAAAGCAGAAGCTTGCTTATCACTCATATTGGGTTGTCATGTCTTGCTTCTCCTCGCTGTCGGCAACCCTCATTTTCAAGAAGGGGAAAATGGATGACCCGGGGAATTACAGACCAGTCAGTCTCACCTCTGTGCCTGGCAAAATCTTTGAGCAGATTCTCCTGGAAGGCATGCTAAGGCACATGAAAAACAACAAGGTGCTTGGCGACAGCCAGCATGGCTTCACTAAGGGGAAATACTGCCTGACCAATTTGGTGGCCTTTTATGATGGGGCTACAGAACTGATGGACAGCGGTAGAGTAGTTGATGTCATCTACCTGGATTTGTGTAAAGCGTTCGACACTGTCCCACATGACATTCTTGTCACTAAATTGAAAAGACATCAATTTGATGAATGGACCACTCGGTGGATAAAGAACTGGCTGGAGGGCCACACACAAAGAGTTGTGGTCAATGGCTCAATGTCTGGCTGGAGACCTTTAACGAGTGGTGTCCCTCAGGGATTGGTGTTGGGACCGGTCTTGTTTAACATCTTTGTCGCTCACATGGACAGTGGGATTGAGTGCGCCCTCAGCAAGTTTGCTGATGGACACCAAGCTGTGTGGTTCGGTTGATACGCTGGAGGGAAGGAATGCCATCCAGAGGGACCTTGACATGCTTGTGAGGTAGGCTGATGCCAACCTCATGAAGTTCAACCATGCCAAGTGCAAGGTCCTACACCTGGGTCGGAGGAATCCCAGGCACAGCTACAGGCTGGGCAGAGAAGAGATTCAGAGCAGCCCTGCAGAGAAGGACTTGGGGGTGCTAGTCGATCAGAAAATGAACATGAGCCAGCAGTGTGCGCTTGCAGCCCAGAAAGCCAACCGTATCCTGGGCTGCACCAAAAGGAGCGTGACCAGCAGGTTGAAGGAGGTGATCCTGCCCCTTTATTCTGCTCTCATGAGACCTCACTTGGAGTATTGTGTTCAGTTCTGGTGTCCTCAACATAAAAAGGACATGGATCTGTTGGAACAAGTCCAGAGGAGGGCCACGAGAATGATCAGGCCACTATAGTACCTTCTGCATGAAGACAGGTGGAAAAAGTTGGGGCTGTTCAGCCTGGAGAAGAGAAAGCTGCGTGGAGACCTCATAGCAGCCTTCCAGTATCTGAAGGGGGCCTATAGGGATGCTGGGGATGGACTCTTCATTAGGGACTGTAGTGATAATACAAGGGGTAATGGGTTAAAACTAAAACGGGAAGTTTAGATTGGATATAAGGAGGAAATTCTTTCCTGTTAGGGTGATGAGGCACTGGAATAGGCTGCCCAAGGAAGTTCTGAAAGCTCCATCCTGGCAGTGTCCAAGGCAGCTGACTAAGCCTTGTGACTATGTCAGAGCGAGGTGTCCCTGCCCATGGCAGGGGGATTGGAACTTGATGATCTTAAGGTCCTTTCCAACCCTAACCATTCTATGATTCTATGAAATATGTCAAGAACCATCTGCCTCAAAATTATCCTAACTGTTATCGAGTATTCTAACCAGTCAAAGGAGATACAACTAGAACTACCTATGTACCTTGCTGTAAATAAGAAAAAAAAAAAGGGGGGGAAAGGAAACAAAGAAAAAAAGAAGGAGTTGTTCTGCTAACAAGCAGGGTACACCACAAAATGACCACATGACCACATGCTAGCTGTATAATATGCACATTTTATTAAACAAGCACACTAACATGAATCAGGTAAATATCTGTATATATATATAGTAAATAAGTGCAATAAAGTAAATCAGGTATATATACATAAGTGAAGCACAGAGGAAAACTAGCAATGCATCAAACCATTATTGCATAGAGAGAATAGAGGTTAAGAAATGCACTGCCAATTACCACTGAATCATCATCCAGGCCCATGCTTCAAGCTGTGAAGCCCTGTTGCAGCCAACACCAGTGTCAGGGTCCAACTGGAGAAAACCCAGTGTCGGACCTATTTCGTTCATGATCCTCAGAGTGAAATTAAGATGCAAACAATGTCAAGTACCACTATCAATCATTTGTTTTATCACAAAAGAGACAATTGTTATAAAAAGGGAAATTATTATTGAAAAAAAAAGGTAGCAATAAGATAGATCAGAAAAAAGATAGGAATTAAGCAAGCATTCAGAGAGATAGTCACCACCATGGATCCAGTAGTGCCCTGGGGGTCTGTAGTCATCGTCCTCACTGATGGGAGTCCTCCAGGGGTCTGTAGTTGGCATCGGAGGAGAGTATGCCCATGGTGATTACCTTTTCCCACTTTTATATATGAGTAGGGGGGAGTACCTCTGTTCTTAATGTCACCTGCTGCACATTTCTGGTAGACCAGTTTGGCTGGTCTTGCAGCCAGCTCTTCAACTGCAGGTCTGTCACAATCCTTGAGACAATTGGCAGCAATTCCTCACACCAATACTTGAGATAACAGACAGAGGAGTCTTATGTCAGCTCCTCACACCCATCTCTCAGGCAATGGACAGTAGAGTTTCAGCTCAGTTTCTCATGCCAATCTTTGAGACAATGGATGGTGGAGTCTGATTTAAGTTCAGTCTCTCACAGCCAGGAGTCTCAGGTAATTGGAAGAATTCCTATGCAGTGCATCCACCAGTAAGTGAGGCTTCTCTCATGGCCACAAGAAGGTCCTGCTTTTATACCTTTAGAAAAACAACTGGCTTTATGCCAGATCTGTCATTGTTTATTTGTGGGACTGTGCAGTTTCTCATGATCTCACTGTTGTCCATGCCAAGAGTGTTGGCCAGGTGCCCCAGTGCAGCCAAGTATGGAGGTCATAGAGTGTTGACACGGAGACATGGACAAAGCAGAGACGATCAATGTGATCAGCGATTGCCAAGCAAAGCTTTAACTCCTTATATACCATTTCTGACAGGCACTTACAGTGATTTGGCATATGAGGATTGGATGCATGTCTTGAAGACCCTTAGCAACTAACACATAATTGGTTAAGCACAGGTGTGAGAACTTGACCTCGAAAGCTTGACAACAGCCCACAGTTCTCATAACTCGGTGAATTACAGCTTCTTATCTTGCTTGCTTAAGATTCCTTGGGCCTAATCACAGGATTATTCAGAATTTATGTTCCAGTTATCCAGATTACACATTTTTGCAGGTTTTGTCACATCGGTTGCAATACCCAGGCAATATACAGCTGACAAATAACAGGAGAATTTTTCATACCTTGAAGTAAAACAACCCGTTCATATCTCTTAGCAGGCTCTCCTTTTTTTGTTGGGTGTAGAAGTATTGTGAAAAAAGTCTTTTAAATCAATTATTAAATCCCAACCCTGAGGTATCATTAAAGGGCTAGGAAAGCCAGGTTGCAAAGCAATGACATTCAATTGTCTTGTGTCCAAATTTCTCACATTTTATACATTTATTTGCAAAACCAGTAACACTACCTGAGGGGGGGAAGGGGTTGCTGAACTAATTTTCTTTACAGTACACTGTTTTGTTTTAAATGTCCCGTCCGTTCACAATTATAACATATCATACATTTAGTACCCCCACGATTGCCCTAACCTAATTGTAGAAGGGGTTTAACAGCAGCAGCAAAGGCAGTAGCCATGCATCCAGCCTTTTCCTCTGCTGTGCCCACTTTAAACCATATCTGAAGGTGGGGAGCAAGCAATGATTGAGCTATCATACAGTTATCATACGGCGCTAAGATATATGCAGAAAAAATATGTTCGATAATTGACTGAGTATATGATGATTTTGACCCATAGGATGTTACTGGTTGACGCGCCTCCTTTACTACCTTTAAATCCAACACCTCCCACTCCTTTCCCCCCCTGTGGAGTGTAAAACACCGGGAATGCCGAGGGACCCATAGCTGAAAATTCCTCCATAACTATTGGAACTTTGATCATCCCATGCCAATGTTTAACAGGGTAATTACCATAATCCCCTACCCAGTGCCCAACACTCCCCTCCCACTCCCCTTTCTTTCCTACTGGATTGTAGGGGGGTAGGGCAGAGGGTTTGGAGGTTTCTTTTATCTCCAATGCTTCTAATTTCCTCAGCAGCTGTCGCACTTGACCATCACTGAGGCTGGTTCGCATCTGCCGACGAGACGAACTGTCTGAACCGTCTGTGTCTGAGTCGGGATCAGGAAGGGGAGGGTATAAGTCTGGTTCTGCCAGAGACTCTGGGTCTGGTTCCAATTTCGATTCGGTGTCTTCTTCCTCTAGGTAGAAGGTGACCGCGTTTGCACTTTCTACTTGTACTTTCGGGCGCGAGCGATGTTTCACTTTATCTTCCCCCTTATGCTGAGCAGGCTTCTGCGATGCCGTGCCAGGAACAACGG
Source organism: Neopsephotus bourkii (assembly GCF_033783945.1). Classification (NCBI taxonomy): domain Eukaryota; kingdom Metazoa; phylum Chordata; class Aves; order Psittaciformes; family Psittacidae; genus Neopsephotus; species Neopsephotus bourkii. The sequence goes on along the minus strand of NW_026901260.1, from coordinate 17,522 downwards.
TGGGGGGGCAAATACCATAGAGGTAGCACTCTTCTCTACCTCTGACTGACTTTGTGAAGGAGCAGCGGCCAGGAAAACAGATGCCACTGCTGCCTGTTCTGATTTCATTTCCTTTAAAGTCTCAATTATCAATCTCCATAGCGAATAGTTCAGGGCTTCCTTTGTCCCTTTACTAATCTCATCCCACAACGCCTGACCTATACGTTCCCATTCAGAAACTTCAAAGGTGGCTTGCTCTGTGGGGATAAAGCCACGATCCCGGGCCCACTTTAACAGACTCTGTGAGGCGGCACTATCATGTTGCAGTCCTCTCTTAGAGAGAATGTGTTGGAGGAGCTCCATCACTGCCTGTTCCTCTTTGGAAGGCGAGTGCCCCTTCTCCTCCCCGGCCGCTCACCTGATCAGGGCGAGATCCCACTGTTATTCCACTGTTTGCAGACGTCTGACTTTCACAGCGCTGGGGCAGGGCTGACTTTCGGCCAGCTCTCCGCCCCCTCTTCTTTGATCAGAACTTCAAACTTGCATGCCACAAGTTACCGATCTGAGGGTCCCTGTTCGGGTGCCATTTGTCGACGCAGGAGTCACAGACAAAGCTGGAACGATCAATGTGACCAACAAATGCCAATTTATTACAAAGCTTTAACTCCTTATATACCATTTCTTACAGGCACTTGCAGTGATTTGGCATATTATGATTGGATACATGTCTTGAAGACCCGTAGTGACTAACACACAATTGGTTAAGCACAGGTGTGAGAACTTGACCTCGAAAGCTTGCCAACAGTCCACAGTTCTCATTAATGCCGTGAACTACAGTTTCTTCTTATCTTGCTTGCTTAAGCTTCCTTAGGCCTCTGTAACGCGACACTATCATGTTGGAGGAGCTCCATAACTGCCTGTTCCTCTTTGGATAGCGAGTGCCCCTCCTTGGCCACTCACCTGATCAGGGAAAGATCCCACAGTTTGCAGATGATTGGATACATGTCTTGAAGACCCGTAGTGACTAACACACAATTGGTTAAGCACAGGTGTGAGAACTTGACCTCGAAAGCTTGCCAACAGTCCACAGTTCTCATTAACTCAGTGAATTCCAGCTTCTTCTTATCTTGCTTGCTTAAGCTTCCTTAGGCCTCTCACGGCCTTGCTGTATCTTTCAGGATTATTCAGAGTTTATGTACCAATTATCCATTCTCCCGTGAGAACACTGTCTCCACACTTACTAAAAAGATAGAGATGAATGCAAGCCAATAAACTCATTTTCAATTTGGTAAAGAGATTGTTTAAAGAGCAAAATTCAAATTACACACACACGTATGGGATCCCACAAGTACACTCCACACAACTACAACATTTGAAGCACAAAATCCAGCCAAACATTATTCCCACGTACTAAAAGTGGAACAAGGACTCTGTGAAGTCTAACAAGAAACCAGCTCCGAGAAGCATCATCGCAGTGCGAGGTGGTAGGCTCAACCTTGGCGGGCATCCCCACAGAGGTTCTGCCTCCCCCACATTGCATGAGGCTTGGGCTTTCATGCTGACCAAAAGGCACACTCATTCCGACACAGGTGGCCAGCCTATGTTGGAAGAAGTGGCCAGCAGTACTTATAAAGATCTCCAAAGGTCGATAGAAACCTGGACATACTTATATTTACCTACCTCTAGTACATGAATATTACAGAGAGACTGTATTAAATGAATTGTATATGGGGTCATAAGTCCACAGTCCGCCCACCGCCGGAAAGACACACAATACGTCTGTATCCCGTGGTAGTTCGGGGGGGGGGGGGGGGGGGGGGGGGTTGGTTATTTTTTTGGTATACAGATAAACTTTAATTCTTCATAAACAGATACACTCATCGTTATCATCGGGATGCAGAACCCTGACGATATGGTCTCACAAATTGACTTGGCACCCATCGTGGTCCAGATTCTGTGGAAACACAAACATACCCTCTTCCAGTCATTATAACCTCTACAGGACCTTTCCATTCCCCTGAGTGCAAATCTCGGTAAACTGCCTTAGCACCGTTTACCTTTACACATCCTGAGGCAAGAGCATTATTCTGCACTATAATAGGTGGTTCTGTTCTATTTCCGGTTAAGCGTAGAAAATTTAAAACGTAAATAGCTTTTGCAACTCGTTCTGCTGGCGGGAGAGGGATTCCCCCTTTTTGTTTTTGCAAAAGCACCTTTAAGGTAGAATGAGCATGTTCGACTATGGCTTGTCCAGTGAGGGAGTGTGGGATTCCAGTGATATGCCGAATACGCCATTGTTGACAAAAATGTTGAAATGTATGGGAAATATAAGCGGGTCCATTATCAGTCTTGATACAGAGGGGAACCCCTAAAGCAGCAATAGCCGCATGTATATGTTTGATCACATGCCGCGCAGATTCGCCTTTTTGAACAGTGGCCCAGATCACTAAAGAAAAGGTATCTATAGAAACATGAACATATTTCAGGAGGCCAAATTCAGAAACATGAGTAACATCCATTTGCCACAAATTGAAGAGCTAAAAGACCACGAGGATTTACTCCAAGTCCTATTCCTAGATTATCCTTTTGACAGGCAGGGCAAGATTGCACGATACCCCGTGCATCTGTTAAAGAGAGATCAAATTGCCAAGCCAATACCTTGGCAGACTGGTGAAAAAAATCATGAGAATACTGAGCTTATTCAAACAGATTAGGAGCTGGGCCAGACCAAACAGGAGCTGCAACTAGCTGATCAGCGTGGTCATTGCCGATAGCAAGACCATCACCTAGATGCCTATCTCCTCCACTCTGGGCTTTGAAAAGAAGATACGTGCTGTCATGACCATCAGAAGAGAATCAAATCATGGGAAAGCCAGCAGCAGCAGAACTGTCCTCAGGTCACCATCTACTGACCCTGACTTCTTTCCCATCATCACCCCAACAAACAATGAACTTTCAAACCAGACAAGCTCAGCAGTGACCAGATGAATTCAGCGGTGTCGCCAGCAGGCAACAATCCATCACTTTCCCCTGTCTCTCCTGCCCTGAAAGCCTGTTACGACAGATGGAACCTGACATCGTGGACTGAATGAATTCAGCAAATTTTACACTGATGGTCCATGGACTAAGTAATGGTATTTGTCTCTTTGTGTGTGTGTGTGTTTGTATATATATATATATATATATATATAAAAATGAGACAAAAAGCAATGGTATATTGAAAAATATGTGATCTGAGCATAACATGAGTAGTATGGACTAAATGGTGGATACTGTCCTGGGTTCGGCTGTAACAGTTATTTTTCTCCTTCTTAGTAGCTGGTGCAGTGCTCTGTTTTCAACTTTATTTTGAGAATAGTGCTGATAACACACCGATGTTTTTAGGTGTTGCTAAGAAATGCTTACTCCCATCAAGGACTTTTCAGTTTCTTGCTCTGCCAGTGAGGAGGGGCATGGGAAGCTGGGAGGAAGCAGATACAGGACAACTGACCCAAACTATCCAAAGGGGTATTCTATACCACAGCACGTCATGCCCAGTATATAAATGGTGGGAATAACTCAGAAGGCCCAGATGGCTGTTCAGGTCAGGCTTTGTACTGACTGGTGGATTGTGAACCATTTTATTGTGCATTGCTTGTATGTATTCTTGTCTTTTACTTGTCCCCTTTTAGTTTTACGTTCTTTGCCCTTGTTATTTCCCATATTATTATTGTTATTATTATTGGTGGTAGTAGTAGTAGTTTTGTATGGTACCTTAGTTATTGGACTGTTCTTATCTCAACCCATGGGATTTATATTCTTTTGATTCTCATCCCCATCTCTCCTGGAGTGGTTGGGAAGAACAGGTGGGGAGTAAGAGAGTGGCTGTGTGGTTTTGAGTTACCTGATAGGCTTAAAACGCGTCATGGTTGTTAAGACATTAAAATGGAAATGGTTATATTATTTTTTCCATGTAGGAGATACAATAAGGCAATGATTTTACATTTCATATTTGCAGAGTTATATCTATCATATAAATACTCAAACTTTAAAAATTCAAACACATTTGGGGATTCTGAGTACCTGAATATACTTTTTTAGTTTAAGTGCACTTTGAAATGTATGTGCCTTAGGCTTAAAGGCAAAAGGAAGCAAAGAGTGGTAAATTATTACTGGCTGAAATAAAACAGTGCTTCAGAATCCAAGTGTGGGCCAGCATTAATACATGCCTTTCTAAATTTTTGTGTGTTTTCAATTGTGCAGCTAAAACTGATGCAAGAGTTAGATTATATTTATTTCATTTCCCTCTTTTTATCATCTAAATGCACTGAAATACACAGCCCATAGCACACTGTGCTTGTGGTTCCCTGGGATGTGTATAATTTATGCCCAGTAAAAGCATACGAGTCAGAGTAAAACTTTGTCTTCAAAAGTGTGAACCAAATATACCTGGTCAGCATGCAAAAATTAAACCTGATTATATTAAACTGTCCAATCTGCTGTCTTCTGGTTAATAATGATTGATTCTGTAATAACCATGCAAATGTAAACTATTCATTTATTCGAAATATGTATGAATTGGTAGAATGATATCTCATATAATCTGGTGTTAGTCTATTCACTGCATCATAAAAATTAATTTGCCTAATTAATGGCATTAGTCCTTTTATTGTCCTAGGTTCAGAAGTAGCAGTCATTTTTCTCCTTCTTAGTTGTTGGTGCAGTGCTGTGGTTTTGACTTTCAGCCTGGGAACGATGATGATAACACCGATGTTTTTAGTTGATGCTCAGTAATGGTTACTCTGACCAAGGACTTTCTGAGTCTCATGCTCGGCCAGGGAGGAGGGGAAGCCAGGAAGAAGCAGAGACAAGACACCTGACCCAAACTAACCAAAGACGTATTCCCTACCACAGCATGTCATGCCCACTATATAAACTGGGGGCAGCTACCCAGAAGGGTGATATCACTTCTAGGGTCGGGCTGGATATCGGTCGGCGGGTGGTGGACGGTTGTATTCTCTTCCCTTGTTATTTCCCTTATCATTATTATTATTGGTGGTAGCAGTAGTGGTTTGTGTTATACCTTAGTTACCAGACTATTCTTATCTCAGCCCGTGGGAGTTACATTCTTTTGATTCTCCTCCCCATCCCTCTGGGAACAGGGGGAGGAAGGTGGGGGGAGTGAGGATGTGTAGAAGGATGCGTAGTTCTGGGTTGTTGGCTGGGCTTAAACCACGACATTATATATGCATAATTCATATTAATTGATAGGTCTGCCTAAAAAGAGTACATTTTGGAAGAAAAATGATCCTACTAATGCAAGTTTAATTAAATCAGGGCTGGCAAAGCATGGTGCTTTTAAGGCTTATTTCCATCTTTGTTAATTGTCATAAGCATTCTAAATTGATTATTTTTACATTAGCAGAGGACATTTCATTCATTCAACACCTTGCTGTAAATAAAATTTGTCTAATAGGTTTGCGCAGCAGCACTAAGTAAGTGTGGTGGTCCATATTTCCACTGTAGCTACAGGGGTATTCAAAGTATATTAATTCACTAAAACTGGAAAAAAAACACCCCACCCTGCTAAAACATATAGAAATGTCATACAAAACTAGATTGCTGACACTGAATATTTGTTGTGATATTTCAATAGTAAATGAGTGCACACGCTAGCGATTTATTGCTTTTCTGTTTTACAGATGCCTTGTATCGTGGTTTAAGCCCAGCCAGTAACTCAGAACCATGCAAACGCTTGCTCAATCCTTCTTCCTCCACCCGCTGCTGGAGAGATGGGGAGGAGAATGGAAAGAATGTAACTCCCACGGGTTGAGATAAGAACAGTCTAGTAACAAAGGTATAACACAAAACCACTACTGCTACCACCAATAATAATGCCAATACCAATAAATGACTGCTACTGCTGAACCCAGGACAGTATCCACCCCTTATTCTATGCCATTCACATCGTGCTCAGATCCCACATTTTTCAATGTACCATCACTCTTGTCTCATATATATATATGTGTATACATCCACAGACACAAAAAGAGAGAGATATCATTTCTTAGTGCATGGTCCAATCCCTATAAAGCTGCTGAGTCCATCCAGTCCATGATGTCGGGCTCCATCTCTTGTAACAGTCTTTCAGAACAGGAGAGGCTGTGTGCAGTGTTGGATTGTTGCCTGCTGATGATACCGCAGAACTTGTCCGGTCACTACTGAGCTCGTCTGGTTTCGTCAAAGTTGGGATATTTGTTGGGATGATGATCGGAGGGAAGTCAGGGCCAGTGTCTGGTGACCTGAAGACATCTCGTTGGTGGGCTATAAAGGTGCTACCTAGCAGGCAACAGCATACAGTTGAGTTCATTGGCTGTTTTCCCCTAAAATCAAATCCCCTTGAGGTACACATTGGACTTCCCATCTTCTCGCATTACCCACCAAGTATATCTGGGTCCCTGAGCAAAAGCAATCACATGAGTGGGCTTGCCTTTACCTGAAGCAGAAATAACCCAGACTGTCTTCCCCAGCAAATTCCTTATGTGCACCACAGGAACTTTATCCCCATCTACAGTACATTAAAGGTCTGATTGGGCAGGGCCAGCCCTGTTGGCATATCCTCTGGTGTTGACCAACCAGGTGGCTTTTGGTAAATGTGTATCCCAATGCTTGAAAGTCCCACCACCCATTGCTCTCAGTGTAGTTTTTAACAGCCCATTGTACAGTTTGATTTTCCCAGAGGCTGGTGCATGGTAGGGGATGTGATATACCCACTCAATGCCATGCTCTTTGGCCCAAATGTCTATAAGGTTATTCCGGAAATGAGTCCCATTGTCTGAGTCAATTCTCTCTGGGGTGCGTGTTGCCACAAGATTTGTTTCTCAAGGCCAGGACAGTGTTCCGGGCTGCGGCGTGGGGCGCAGCATATGTTTCCAGCTATCTGGTGGTTGCTTCCACTACAGTAAGCACATGGCGCTTGCCTTGGGGGGTTGGTGGCAGTGTGATATAGTCAGTCTGCCAGGACTCCCCATATTTATACTTCAGCCATCGTCCTCCATACCAAAGAGGCTTTAACCCTTTGGCTTGTTTAATTGCAGCACATGTTTCACAGTCGTGAATAACCTGGGCAATAGTGTCCATTGTTAAGTACACCCTTATTAGTGTATATAAATATATAAAGGGGGAGTGTCACGAGGATGGAGCCAGGCTCTTCTCAGTGGCAAACAATGAAAGGACAAGGGGTAATGGGTACAAATTGGAGCACAAGAGGTTCCACTTAAACCTGAGAAGAAACTTCTTCTCAGTGAGGGTGACGGAACACTGGAACAGGCTGCCCAGGGAGGTTGTGGAATCTCCTTCTTTGGAGACATTCAAAACCCGCCTGGACACGTTCCTGTGTAACCTTATCTAGGTGTTCCTGCTCCGGCAGGGGGATTGGACTAGATGATCATTTGAGGTCCCTTCCAATCTCTAACCTACTGTGATACTGTGATACTGTGATACCCCTCGATTACAAGCCCAACTGTATGTTGCATCTCTGCTCTCATGGCCTGAAGTGTCATGGGCCCACTGGGCCAAAAATAATTCACCTTTATGTTGCCAATCTAAGTCCATCTGAGCCACTTCAATCTTAGAAGCTTTATCCACTTGTTGGTTGTTCTGGTGTTCCTCAGTGGCCCAACTCTTGGCTACATGAGCATCTACATGGCGTACCTTCATCGCCAGGTTGTGCACCCAGGCAGCGATATCTTTCCACAGTGCAGCAGCCCAGATGGGTTTACCTCTGCATTGCCAGTTCCTCTGCTTCCATTCCTCCAATCACCCCAACAGGGAATTTGCCACCATCCATGAGTCAGTACGGAGATAAAGTACTGGCCACTTTTCTCGTTCAGAAATGTCCAAGGCCATCTGGATGGCTTTCAGCTCAGCAAACTGACTCGATTCACCCTCTCCTTCAGCAGTTTCCTGTGTGGTTTAAGACCAAAAACACGGGGTTTAAGTCAAAAGCACAGCACTGCAACAGCTACTAAGAAGGGAAAAAAATGACTACTACTGCTGAACCCAGGACACCTTGTTAAACAGCCAATATTATTATTTCTCCTGACCGAACTTGCTTTATCTTCCAGGGCCTCAGGGGCACAAAGTATAGGATAAATTAGTTAAAGATTCATTTTAAGGAACTACTCGAATTAAGAAAAAATTTAATATAGTCAGGCTTTATAAAGTGAAACCTTATAGTTAGCATTTTAATAATTTTTTGCAGATTATCAATTTTACTGTTGATCAGTGAAAGAGTTTTAGTGTTTGTTGCTTTCTATGCCAGTTATGTTACAGTTCTGATTTTTTAAACAGTATATTCATAAACACAGACAATACCCTCTTTACAGATTCATATAATTCTGTGGAACCAGATCCTGATGTTTTGATCTTTGCATTGTATAGTCGGATTCTTCTTTCGTCAATGAGAGCAACTGATAAAAAATAATGCAGCTTAACATCTGGCCAGGCTCTTTTCCATTATTCAAACACAAAACCTAGATAAAAGTGAACAGTGCTGGTTTGCATTTAGTCCTATGGGAAGGGATTTTAGTCTTGCTGATGAACTTTATGTGGGAAGTGCTCTGGTACTCTGTACAGAATAGGGTGGTTCTTCAGTTTGCATCAGGCTTGCAACCTTGAGCCTAATGCTACTTGCATTAAAATGCAGCCACATAGGAGATTACTGTTTATGCAGAAACCCAAAGGCAATGCCCACCTTTTCGCTTGCCTCTTCTGTAATTCTGGCTAATTTCAGAAATTCAGAAATAAATAGTACAAACTCACTTTCATTTGAAATATGCATCCTAACACTGTAAATTTGATTCTTACATAAAAATGATCTTAGAATCCATAAAATATCCTGTACTTCTTCCTGAATGCCATCATTTCTAAGAATGCTGTCTTTATTTATCAACTTTGACTTAGATCCAGTCCTGATTTCTAAATTATATAACCTAATAAGTGACACTAATATGGATTGCACCTTCAAGTGTATATCCATGACTGTGGTCTAAAAATAAAAATCCCTTTGTTCCAGTCATGCTTCCACATCCATTTTTAATGACACCTATAGGTGGGTGCATTTTTTTAGGGGGAGAGGCTGAGTGAGGAAATGTCTCCTTCTTGGGTTGACCACCTGAGGAGGGGAAAAAGGATGTGTAATTGCTAAATACTTCTATTATATAACTCCCAAAGTGTAGAGGTGTTAACCACGCTGGGAATGCAAGCCAGATCAGTTTCACAATTAATGATTTTATTGTATTATAAGTCATTTCCATAAAGTACAGCGAAAGAAGAACTTTAGCACAAGCCCCTCAGCCGATAAACACTAAAACAGCAAATACCAGTTGTAAGTAAGGTACGACATGCTGAAACTCTGAGGTCAAGAGTAAAAACTGTGAAAGCCAAAAAATCAGCATTGTGATTACTGACTATTAATCTGAAAACAGTGATTGCTTTTCACAAATCCGATTAGACACACTCTGGTCAGATCTGTCATTTTCTCAGCCCTTTGAGACCCACGTTGGGCGCCACAAAGAACTGTCACGGTTTAAGCCCAGCTGGCAACTCAGAACCGCACAGCCGCTCGCTCACTCCTCACCTTTGCCCTCCCCCTGCTGCCAGAGGGATCGGTAGGAGAATCGAAAGAATGTAACTCCTGCAGGTTGAGATAAGAATAGTCCAGTAACTAAGGTATAATACAGAACTACTACTGCTAACGCCAATAATAATATGATAAGGGAAATAACAAGGGAAGAGAATACATGAGCTCACCAAGCACTGACCAATACCCAGCCCTACTCGAGCAGGGATCTAGCCCATCCGGGTAACTTCCCCCAGTTTATATACTGGGCATGACTGGCCAATGACTACCTCTTTGGTTACCTTGGGTCAGGTGTCCTGTCTCTGCTTCCTCCTGGCTTCCCCTCCTCCCTGGAAGAGCATGAGACTCAGGAAGTCATTGGTCAGAATAAGCATTACTGAGCAACAACTAAAAACGTCAGTGTTATCAGAGTTGTTCCCAGGATGAAAGTGAAAACCACAGCACTGCACCAGCAACTAAGAAGGAGAAAAATGACTGCTACTGCTGAACCCAGGACAGGGGCCTGTAAGGATGATGGGGAGGGACTCTTCATTAGGGACTCTAATGATAGGACAAGGGGTAGCGGGTTAAACTCAAACAGGAGAAGTTTAGATTGGATACAAAGAAGACGCTCTTTACTGTAAGGGGGTGAGGTGCTGGAATGGGTTGCCCAAGGAAGTTGTGAATGCTCCATCCCTGGCGGTGTTCAAGACCAGGTTGGACAGAGCCTTGGGTGACATGGTTTAGTGTGAGGGAGTTTGGAACTAGATGATCTTAAGGTCCTTTCCAAACCTAACTATTCTATGATTATCTGATATGTGATATTCTTTGTTTCCTTAAAGTAACTGATTATTGCTTTCATCAGAGAATATGATACTCCAGTTACGTAAAGTAAAAATGGAAATGCTATATACCTATGATAAAGAGGGAAATGAATACAAATGACCCGTGTTTAAAACAGAGTAAGATTCAATAAATACCTTCATGTCTGATATTAGTTGAATACATGCAGTGAAGTATGAGATGGAGACAGCATGTGTGTGCAAACTGAATCACTTTTACTGAGCATCTTGCCATATTTATACAAAATCACACAAGCTATTTTTAGATAAGATATTTTTAGTTCTTAACTATTCAGCTGTTGTCCTTGTTTTTGTGCTAGCTAAGCTTTGATCAATTCCAACACTATAATTACCATTATCTTTGTTTATTAGCTCGTGTCCACCCGTGCAGGATATGCTGCACACCAATGCTTGTTATTCACATCTGTGTTGTTTCATGGCTATTCTGGTTGCATCCCTCATATCTTCAACTGCCTGTATTCCCACAATTCCCCTCTTGTTTTTAGCAGCATCATAAACATGATCTGCTTGTGCTTAACTTTGTTGGCATGTATTACTTTAATAGCTATTCCCAAGAGTACAAGGAAATTATTTTAAACAATAATCCAATACCTAGAAATACCCAAGTTCGTAAATTTAACCCAGAAAATCAATTTTTTGGATTTATCCATTAAAGATCATTTCTTAAGCTTTCTAGAAATGATGTTGTTTGCATTCTTTGTAGGTTTTTTAATTGCTCTTGTAACTGATGTTTAAGAGCACTGATTCTGTTTTGCAGATTAGTATCAAATGCCCCTTGAATAAGTTTTTTAACTGTATCCCAACCGTGTACAGACTGATTCCAAGGCAATGAGGCAACACACATATCCTCCTTGTGGAATTCCCAAACACATTGTAGAAATATATGTATATGCAAACCTTCTTGTTTATCTCCGACCCATAATATTGCAGATTAAGCATCTATAAACAGATTAAGCATCTAAACAAATCATTATCTGTTCATCAGTTGTGGTTTGAATACTAAGTTCATTAGCGACATTTTGCAAAGCCTGCCTAACAGAGTGAGCCATTTCTATTGATTTTGTTAGTGATGCAAAAGCAGTAGACGCAGTAGGTAATATTACGATAGCCGATATTATAAGCAAACAAAAGTCAACATATAAAACAATTAATTCTATGCTTTCTGGATCGAATATCTGTTTCATAGAATCATAGAATCATAGAATAGTTAGGGTTGGAAAGGACCTTAAGATCATCAAGTTCCAAACCCCCTGCCATGGGAAGGGACACCTCGCTCTAAACCATATCACCCAAGGCCTCGTCCAACCTGGCCTTGAACACTGCCAGGGATGAAGCATTCACAACGTCCTCGGGCAGCCTATTCCAGTGCCTCACCACCCTAACAGGAAAGAATTCCCTCCTTATATTCAATCTGAACTTACCCTGTTTAAGTTTTAACCCATTACCCCTTGTCCTATCACTACAGTCCCTAATGAAGAGTCCATCCCCAGCATCCCTATATGCCCCCTTCAGATACTGGAAGGCTGCTATGAGGTCTCCACGCAGCCTTCTCTTCTCCAGGCTGAACAGTCCCAACTTTCTCAGCCTATCTTCATATGGGAGGTGCGCCAGTCCCCTGATCATTCTCGTGGCACTCCTCTGGACTTGTTCCAACAGATCCATGTCCTTTTTATGTTGAGGACACCAGAACTGTACACAATACTCCAAGTGAGGTCTCATGACAGCAGAACAAAGGGGCAGGATCACCTCCTTTGACCTGCTGGTCACACCCCTTTTGATGCACCCCAGAATACGGTTGGCTTTCTGGGCTGCAAGCGCACACTGCCGGCTCATGTTCATTTTCTCATTGACCAGCACCCCCAAGTCCTTCTCTGCAGGGCTGCTCTGAATGATACAGGCTCGAGGCCTGTATCTAGTGGAGTGCCTCAAGGGTCGGTACTGGGACCAGTATTATTTAATATATTCATAAATGATCTAGATGAGGGAATTGAGTGTACTATCAGCAAGTTTGCTGATGACACTAAGCTGGGAGGGGTGGCTGACACGCCAGAAGGCTGTGCTGCCATTCAGCGAGACCTGGACAGGCTGGAGTTCATACCTAAAACCCCATTTGAGTCCAACCACTCCTATGCTCACTCTGTTCTGTGAGGCACTACAGTGAGGGCACAGCACGAACGTCTGGTCTCTGCTCCCACAGCCAAAGAGCCAGGAGTTAAAGCTGCTACTGGGAACCTTCACAACACATTGAGATTTTCAACGGTGTCTTTACCATCATTGCAGTTGCTCCTCACTTTCAAACCTAAAAGTCCATTTGAATCCAACCTCTCCGGTGATCTCTCTGGGCTGCCAGGCAGCACAGTAAAGCACGAAGGTTTCAACTCTGCTTCCACTGCCGAAGAGCCAGGAGGGGGAGCTGGCGCTGGAAATCTTCACATACTCAGCTTTGAAGCTGTGCCACTGACATTGCTGTCTCTCCTCCATTTCATACCTAAACCCCGTTTGAAACCAAGCTCTCCGGGGGTCTCTCTGGGCTCCCTGGAACAGAGTGATTGAAGCACTAACGTTTGTCCTCTGCTCCTGCAGCCGAAGAGCCAGGAGGGAAAGCTTCTGCCGGGACTCTTCAGCACACAGTCAGCTTTTCAGCATTAGCTTTTACATTACAGTGTCTCCTCGATTTCATACTTGAAACCCTATTTGAATCTACTCAGTGCCGTGGTCACTCTGGTCTGCCAGGCAGCACTGTGACTGCAGCACGAATGTTTGCCCTGTGTTCCCACAGCCAAAGAGCCAGGAGTGAAAGCTGCTGCTGGGCATACTCAGCACCCAGTCAGCTTTGCAGCATTCTCACTTACATTACAGTGTCTCCTCGATTACATACCTAAAACCCCATTTGAATCTATCCACTGCTGTGGTCACTCTGGCCTGCCAGGCATCACTGTGACTGCAGCACGAATGTTTGCCCTGTGTTCCCACAGCCAAAGACCCAGGAGTGAAAGCTGGTGCTGGGCATACTAAGCACATAGCATTGCAGTGTTAGCACATACATTGCAATCTGTCCTCGATTTCATACCTAAAACCCCATTTGAATCCAACCACTCCGGCAGTCACTCTGGTCTGTCAGGCAGCACAGTGTGGGCAGCACAAACGTCTGAGCCTGCTCCCACAGCCAAAGAGCCAGGAGTTAAATCTGCTGCTGGGAATCTTCAGCACACAGTGAGCTTTTCAAGGGTGTCACCATCATTGCACTTGCTCCTCACTTTCATAAATAAAAGTCCACTTGAATCATACCTGTCAGGAGCTTGCTCTCTGCTGCCAAGCAGCAGAGTGACTGAAGCATGAACGTCTGAGCTCTGCTGCCACAGCCGAAGAGCCAGGAGGCAAACAGGTGCTGGGCATACTAAAGCACATAGCTTTGCAGCGTTAGCACATATATTGCAATCTGTCCTCGATTTCATACCTAAAACCCCATTTGAGTCCAACCACTCCTATGCTCACTCTGTTCTGTGAGGCACTACAGTGAGGGCACAGCACGAACGTCTGGTCTCTGCTCCCACAGCCAAAGAGCCAGGAGTTAAAGCTGCTGCTGGGAACCTTCACAACACACTGAGATTTTCAACAGTGTCTTCATCATCATTGCAGTTTCTCCTCACTTTCAAACCTAAAGGTCCATTTGAATCCAACCTCTCCGGTGATCTCTCTGGGCTGCCAGGCAGCACAGTGAAGCACGAAGGTTTCAACTCTGCTTCCACTGCCGAAGAGCCAGGAGGGGGAGCTGGCGCTGGAAATCTTCACATATTCAGCTTTGAAGCTGTGCAACTGACATTGCTGTCTCTCCTCCATTTCATACCTAAAACCCCGTTTGAAACCAAGCTCTCCGGGGGTCTCTCTGGGCTCCCTGGAACAGAGTGACTGAAGCACGAACCTTTGTCCTCTGCTCCTGCAGCCGAAGAGCCAGGAGGGAAAGCTTCTGCCGGGACTCTTCAGCACACAGTCAGCTTTTCAGCATTAGCTTTTACATTACAGTGTCTCCTCGATTTCATACCTGAAACCCTATTTGAATCTACTCAGTGCCGTGGTCACTCTGGTCTGCCAGGCAGCACTGTGACTGCAGCACTAATGTTTGCCCTGTGTTCCCACAGCCAAAGAGCCAGGAGTGAAAGCTGCTGCTGGGCATACTCAGCACCCAGTCAGCTTTGCAGCATTCGCACTTACATTACAGTGTCTCCTCGATTACATACCTAAAACCCCATTTGAGTCTATCCACTGCTGTGGTCACTCTGGCCTGCCAGGCATCACTGTGACTGCAGCACGAATGTTTGCCCTGTGTTCCCACAGCCAAAGACCCAGGAGTGAAAGCTGGTGCTGGGCATACTAAGCACATAGCATTGCAGTGTTAGCACATACATTGCAATCTGCTCCATTCATACCGAAAACCCCATTTGAATCCAACCACTCCGGCAGTCACTCTGGTCTGTCAGGCAGCACAGTGTGGGCAGCACAAACGTCTGAGCTCTGCTCCCACAGCCAAAGAGCCAGGAGTTAAATCTGCTGCTGGGAATCTTCAGCACACAGTGAGCTTTTCAAGGGTGTCACCATCATTGCACTTGCTCCTCACTTCCATAAATAAAAGTCCACTTGAATCATACCTGTCAGGAGCTTGCTCTCTGCTGCCATGCAGCAGAGTGACTGAAGCACGAACGTCTGAGCTCTGCTGCCACAGCCGAAGAGCCAGGAGGCAAACAGGTGCTGGGCATACTAAAGCACATAGCTTTGCAGCTTTAGCACATATATTGCAATCTGTTCTCGATTTCAAACCTAAAACCCCATTTGAGTCCAACCACTCCCATGCTCACTCTGTTCTGTGAGGCACTACAGTGAGGGCACAGCACGAACGTCTGGTCTCTGCTCCCACAGCCAAAGAGCCAGGAGTTAAAGCTGCTGCTGGGCACCTTCACAACACACTGAGATTTTCAACAGTGTCTTCATCATCATTGCAGTTTCTCCTCACTTTCAAACCTAAAAGTCCATTTGAATCCAACCTCTCCGGTGATCTCTCTGGGCTGCCAGGCAGCACAGTGAAGCACGAAGTTTTCAACTCTGCTTCCACTGCCGAAGAGCCAGGAGGGGGAGCTGGCGCTGGAAATCTTCACACATTCAGCTTTGCAGCTGTGCCACTGACATTGCTGTCTCTCCTCCATTTCATACCTAAAACCCCGTTTGTAGCCAAGCTCTCCGGGGGTCTCTCTGGGCTGCCTGGAACAGAGTGGCTGAAGCACGACGTTTGTCCTCTGCTCCTGCAGCCGAAGAGCCAGGAGGGAAAGCTGCTGCCGGGACTCTTCAGCACACAGTCAGCTTTTCAGCATTAGCTTTTACATTACAGTGTCTCCTCGATTTCATACCTGAAACCCGATTTGAATCTACCCACTGCCGTGGTCACTCTGGTCTGCCAGGCAGCACTGTGACTGCAGCACGAATGTTTGCCCTGTGTTCCCACAGCCAAAGAGCCAGGAGTGAAAGCTGCTGCTGGGCATACTCAGCACCCAGTCAGCTTTACAGCATTAGCACTTACATTACAGTGTCTCCTCGATTACATACCTAAAACCCCATTTACTTATCCACTGCTGTGGTCACTCTGGCCTGCCAGGCATCACTGTGACTGCAGCACGAATGTTTGCCCTTGTGTTCCCACAGCCAAAGACCCAGGAGTGAAAGCTGGTGCTGGGCATACTAAGCACATAGCATTGCAGTGTTAGCACATACATTGCAATTGTTCGATTTTAATACCTAAAACCCCATTTGAATCCAACCACTCCGGCAGTCACTCTGGTCTGTCAGGCAGCACAGTGTGGGCAGCACAAACGTCTGAGCTCTGCTCCCACAGCCAAAGAGCCAGGAGTTAAATCTGCTGCTGGGAATCTTCAGCACAGAGTGAGCTTTTCAAGGGTGTCACCATCATTGCACTTGCTCCTCACTTCCATAAATAAAAGTCCACTTGAATCATACCTGTCAGGAGCTTGCTCTCTGCTGCCATGCAGCAGAGTGACTGAAGCACGAACGTCTGAGCTCTGCTGCCACAGCCGAAGAGCCAGGAGGCAAACAGGTGCTGGGCATACTAAAGCACATAGCTTTGCAGCGTTAGCACATATAATGCAATCTGTCCTCGATTTCATACCTAAAACCCCATTTGAGTCCAACCACTCCCATGCTCACTCTGTTCTGTGAGGCACTACAGTGAGGGCACAGCACGAACGTCTGGTCTCTGCTCCCACAGCCAAAGAGCCAGGAGTTGAAGCTGCTGCTGGGAACCTTCACAACACACTGAGATTTTCAACAGTGTCTTCATCATCATTGCAGTTTCTCCTCACTTTCAAACCTAAAAGTCCATTTGAATCCAACCTCTCCGGTGATCTCTCTGGGCTGCCAGGCAGCACAGTGAAGCACGAAGGTTTCAACTCTGCTTCCACTGCCGAAGAGCCAGGAGGCCAAGCTGGCGCTGGAAATCTTCACACATTCAGCTTTGCAGCTGTGCCACTGACATTGCTGTCTCTCCTCCATTTCATACCTAAAACTCCGTTTGAAGCCAAGCTCTCCGGGGGTCTCTCTGGGCTGCCTGGAACAGAGTGACTGAAGCACGAACGTTTGTCCTCTGCTCCTGCAGCCGAAGAGCCAGGAGGGAAAGCTGCTGCTGGGACTCTTCAGCACACAGTCAGCTTTTCAGCATTAGCTTTTACATTACAGTGTCTCCTCGATTTCATACCTGAAACCCTATTTGAATCTACCCACTGCCATGGTCACTCTTGTCTGCCAGGCAGCACTGTGACTGCAGCACGAATGTTTGCCCTGTGTTCCCACAGCCAAAGAGGCAGGAGTGAAAGCTGCTGCTGGGCATACTCAGCACACAGTCAGCTTTCCAGCGGTGTCACCATCATTGCACTTGCTCCTCAATTTCATTCCTAAAAGTCCACTTGAATCGCACCTCTCCGGAGCTTGCTCTCAGCTGCCAAGCAGCAGAGTTAGTGAAGCATGAACCTCTTAGCTCTGCGTTCCCACAGCCGAAGAGCTAGGAGTGAAAGCTGGTG